>NW_020291651.1:131909-169049 GCF_003184785.1 Aspergillus japonicus CBS 114.51 | reverse complement strand
GACGAGGGGCGTTTTAGTCTTAGGTCAGCCCCCCCCCCCCCCTTTTTTTTTTTTCAGAAGTGATCTGTGCCTGGTACTAATTGAAACTCCATGCGATTTGGTAGCTTGCCCAGTCATACAATGAATTATTAGAGTGAGTCTCTACCTTGCCAGAACCTTGGAAACTTTGCTGACCAGATTTGATGATCATAGGGAATTCTCCTCAAAAGACCTCCGCACTGTAGGCAATTACACACTTGGGCGGTTAATAGGAAAAGGCTCCTTTGGCAAGGTCTACCTTGCCTCTCATAAGTTGACCAATGGCTCTAAGGTAGGCCTCCTCGACTATGCAGGCAATTCGAAGCATGTGTTAAGGCATGCTATATTTAGGTCGTACTCAAGTCTTCGAGTAAGGAGGACAGGAACCTGGCGCGCGAGATCCATCACCATCGTCAGTTCCTCCACCCCCATATCGCTCGCCTCTACGAAGTCATTGTGACGGAGAATCTGGTCTGGCTAGTGCTGGAATATTGTCCAGGTAGGTTAACCTGGATTGTTTGCAATTTATTATTTTTGACACTGGTAGGTGATGAGCTGTACAATCATCTCCTTCAACATGGCCCACTCCCCGTTGAGAAAGTTAAAAAGATCTTCACACAATTAGTTGGGGCTGTGGCGTATGTTCACAGCAAGTCCTGTGTACACCGCGATCTCAAACTCGAAAATATCTTGCTTGATAAGCACGAAAATGTCAAGCTTTGTGACTTCGGATTCACAAGAGAATATGAGGGAAAGGCAAGCTACCTGCAGACATTTTGTGGCACGATATGCTATAGTGCCCCCGAAATGCTGAAGGGGGAGAAATATGCCGGCGAGAAAGTGGATGTTTGGAGCTTAGGAATCATTCTGTACGCCCTACTTGCAGGCGAACTTCCGTTTGACGATGATGACGATCAAGTCACCAAAGCTCGCATCCTCAACGATGAGCCGGCGTTCAATGAAAAATTTCCTGAGGATGCCAAAACTCTCATCAATCTGCTCTTGTCAAAGCGACCTTTGATCCGGCCAGGCTTGGGTGAGATTCTCGGCCATCCATTTCTCGCCGAGTTTGCTTCGGAACAGCTGGCGATTCTGAAGATCCCACGTCCGGCGCCATTTTCGACCCCGCTCGAGAAGACAACATTGCAGCGCATGAAAAGTGCGGGTTTGAACATCGATGATGTTGTGGAAAGCGTTCTCTCTCAACGATGTGACCCACTCGCTGGCTGGTGGGCATTGCTGATAGAGAAAGAGCAACGCAAAGAACGAAAGAGGGAGCGTAAACGCCGAGAACGTGAGGCTGAGGCTAAAAACATTCGCCGGCTCAGCGCAGCGAGCAGTCGTTTGGAAAAGATTTCCGCAGCTTTAGTTGAAGTGGATGAGGAGGGGCACGCATCATCTGATGGCCCTCTCCAAGAACGTGGACGTAGGAACAGGCGGAGCTTACCATCCCAGCTCACGGTACCAGAACTACCCATGCTTCCTGAGCCAGCTCCCGTGCAGTCTCCAGATTCTAGCGCGCCTCCTCCGCCTATTGACAAAGACTCTGTCCGCTCCGCTAGCTCCACTCGACCTCGTCCAGTACCGCCTCCCAAAGATCAAGCACGGCGGCCGAGTACCTTGCACGCCAGCGCTTCGCAACCGGAACTAGCGCAACACAATGGTCTTTTCAGAAGGCGTACTGGTCGCCGTCAGTATCCGATCATAAGTCAGCTGGCCTCACTCAAACATTGGTTTGTGGAGTCTGCGAAGAGGGCCAAGTCACCGCACGCAAAGGTTACGAGCGCCCAAGGTGGGCATCGCAAATTTCTTCCGGAAAGACTAAGCCCAGGAAAGGGACAAGAGGCTGGAAAGAAGCCAACATCCCCATCTGCCGTCATTGGAAACCAAGGTGACTTATCGACGCCGACCCAGATGAAACGCTCGTCGAATGCTAGTAGCTTGGCTCCAAGCAGTGCCTCCTATCCAAACCACCGTCACTCTTTTCCCCGGCAACCTCGACCACTCAGCACAGGTCAAACCCATCGAAATTCCCTGTCGCCCTCCCCAATAACTCCGAGGGGCTCTTATCGGCGGTCGTCTGCTGGCTTGCGTGGACGCAAGTCGACCTCTTCGTCTGTCTCGTCTATCCGCAGCATTCATCATACCCATACCCACTCTAAGGCCTCATCCGTATCCTCGAATAGCATTGGCTCGGCTTCGACACCGACCGCTCGAATCACCAAATCACCACATTCTTCTGTGAAAGTCTTGCCCACGACGCCGAGCGCCTCTGCTCGTTTTCCAAGCAATATTCGCTTGGTCCGAGGTACGCATACTGGAATGCGTGACATGGACGATCACAATGGAAGACTCCAATCAGTGTTTAACGAGGCAGCCCCGACCTCGCTACTCTATTCACCTTCTTCAAGCCTTGTATTTGCCCGTCGCAAACGATCCGCATTCAAGGGCCCTATGATTAACACTGCAAACCTGATGGTATCTGGCGGTGTGGCTGCTTCGCAATATCCCCAAGTTGATTATGGTGCTGAGGGTTCTGTTGCCGCAAATGCTGTTCGGCCTGCAGCAAGGAAGAGTCAAATTATTGAAGAGGAAGATCTAGAAGAAGACATCGAGGAGGTGGATACCTTCAGCGGCCTAGAGGATGATCCAGGATCACCAGTCGATCCGGTAAAACCGGACGATTACCTTGAACTTGAGCATACGGATGGATTGCTTCCTGAGCCGTCTCGCAAACCCGCTCTAGCCCCTGCCCCGGACTTTGATGCTAGTCCTCGCCCACCCCGCTCGTCCTCATTGACAACGCCGTCGTTCTCGACGGTCCCCGAGTAGACGTTACTCTGTCTGATGCAAAACTTCCATGAGACTGCTGTCAAAGCCTTCAGGCAGTAGCAGCCGGACATACTAGATTTCACCTTGGCATGTTTCGATTCTATTTGTTCTTTTTGCACATTTCATTCATATTTATACCCCCTTTCGCGTCTGTGCGGGCTAGTTTTTGATTTTCTTTTCCTTTTCCTTTTCCTTTTCCTTTTTTCTTTTTTCTTGGACAAATCTCAATCTTTGACTGTTGCGCAAAATGGCAACGCGATGATAAACAAGCCTGGGAAGGTCATTCTTGTACGCTAGAAACCCCCCTTTTCCTATCCTTCTTTCCAGACTTCTTCTTATTCATTACCTTGCAAGGATTGCATCTGCATTCTCTTGACACGCACCACGTCATATTTACCACGCACTTCGCGCCGGTTTCTTTTGTATTATAATATCATATCTTGCTCCACATATCCACCTACTCATCTACATACCTATTTCGTCAAAGATCTGTCCATGTGTCCCTGAGTGTGCTTGGCATCTATGAGCGATGTTCAGCCTATGAGTTTCCACTGCCCTTTTTCACGGGATGATGACGGAGCCGCGTGGGGCTGGCTCCAGTACCAGGCAATAAGTATATAACACGGCCCTCCATGCATTGAAGATTGGTGGGGGAAAAAATAGGACAACCATACAAAGGTCGTGCCTGATTCACGATAGCATGAGCGAATTGGTTCACTGTTGGATAAAAATGCTCCAATCCTTGTCACTATCCAATCTTGGCTGTGGTCCCATCCTCGACATCTTTAGTCATAACATTCTCCTCCCCAAGCCCAACACCACTGATGTAAACCTTGTCCACCGTTTCGCGGTACGCAGGCACGAGATTCACTGCCCAGGCATACGACAATGCAATGACGAAAAACAAGGTCGGCACAATCATAGCGAAGCCCGTGTTCCGTGCGTCCGCCACTCGACCGAGAATTGGGGGTACGACTGCTCCGCCACAGACAGCGCCAACAATGAGCCCGGAGGCCCGCTTATAGTTCCTACCCAGGCCGCATATACCAAGCGCGACAATCGTTGGGAAACAGACAGATTCGAAGAAGAGGGTACAGAAGAGCATTGCTAGTGAAATTATATAGTTGATTGTTGTTAGTCCGCTGGGCATCCTGCGCGACAGAGCCGGGGCAAGAGAGAGAGAGAATGAGGAGGAAGAGAGAGGGAGAATAGGAGAGGCTGGACGAGGACCGAGAGACAAGGACCTATTCACGAAGTGTGCGTGCTTTTGGAAAAATGAATAGAACACGAGGGTGAAGGTGGGACGTACCGACTCCTGTCCGGTTATGTTGCGTTATTGATGCAGCGATGAATGCAACAGTGCAGGAGAGATAAACTAAGAACACCCAACGGGCTTTTGCAAATCTCATGATAATGGCACCGACGAAGCGACCGACAGCAAAGACACCCTGGGCACCGGCAAGATACTTGGAAGCTGTGGCGCTAGAAGTTCCGGGCCAGGTCTCGGTAACGTAATTGATGAAATAGCTTGCGATAGCAACTGATGGACGCCAAAGGAAAGGTTAGGTGTGAGAGATAAGGCAAGCATATGTATGCAGGTCTGGAGTCATACCTTGTGCGCCTGTATAAGTGAATTGTGCCAGCGTAGCATGGAAGAGCTTATATTGCTTCCGGAGTGGCTTTTCCTGCTCGTCCGCGTGTGTCTCGGCAACCTGAAAGGCCATGTCCTCATCTGTCACTTCGGGGATCGAAGAGATGAAGAAAATACCCGCGAGGATGAAGACAAAGATGCCAATTGCGAGATAAACCCACTGAACGCGCTTGAGGGCATTGACATCATCGCCCACGGAGGTGAAGAAGACATATGAAGCTAGCACTGGCGCCACGCAGGCTCCGATGCCGTTGAAAGCCTGGGCAAGATTGATTCGGATTTCAGCGTATCTGGGTGGACCACAGACTAAAAGCTCATTCTAGTCATTGTTCCTCATTTCTCGCTCAACCCATGGAAGGATGGAGCTCAAGGGGTTCACATATGCTCCACTCACCAGTTATGTATGGATTGGCAGCCGTCTCCAGAGACCCCAGGCCAGAGCCAATAACAAAAGTGGCTGCACAGAAGCCTCCGAATGAGCGATGCAAGCCTGCAGGCCACATGCAGAGAGCGCCGATACCATATAGAGTCAGGCCGAAAACGAAAACAGTCTTGTAGCCGAAATGACGGAGCATGTAGTTCGCATAGCTAAGGGACGCCAGTGGATAAGCACTTAGAGCCGTCAATCAGAAGGCCCTCTCCTTAACAGATGCATGTTATTGAAAGAGCTTGCTGACCCAAAGTAGGCTGCCTGGAGTCCAGAAGAACGTGTACGAGTGATATGCATGGTATTCTGGAAATGCTTGTTAAGTGTGTCTAGTAGACCATAGGCGAATCCCTGCAGCGCAAGTATGTCAGCGACCACCACCACATATGTTTATCTCTTGCTCTAGGGCGCTCACCCATAGAAAGAAGAGTATGGTGACTAGAGTTAAGGGCCAGATACTCTGGCGCAACGTAAGGGTGGCGGCAGAGGTGGTTCTGCTATTATCGACCCGGAACCCAGTCCGAGTCTTCAGGAAACGCACGATCCCCATTCCGGCGCGATAGGGAGAAAGCAGTCTTTCTGAGAAAGGGGGAAGACGACAAGAGAAGAAAGAAGGTCTCTTGAGAATAGGTAAGTGATTGGGATTGTAAGATAAAGCCACTAGAGAGCGAGGGGGCGGAAGGAGGGGTATGTATGTGGCTTCTTCACAGGCAATAGTCTTCAATTGCATCTCTCTGAGCCCAGGTCTCTTCTCACCATCCCCCCCCCCGACTCTCTCCGCAGAATCAGGAATGTGGAAATAGGAAAATAGGGAGGTTAGGGAAGGCCAAATCATCCGGGGGGGTGTCCCCGTTGGTCAGGTTTGAGGGGACAAGATTGCAGCAGGCATTCTCGCCGTCGATGCCCCAGTTTCCCCGCAATTGAAATTTAGGCTGAAATTCATGATGAACCGGGCGGTCTCAATTCAATCCGGTTCAGTCACCTGTCATCGTGGTGTATTTATAGAGGTGAGTTGAGACTAGTCAGAAACTAGGGTGAAAGGAGGGGGAAATGGAGCCGACTTGGAAAGGAAGACCATCCATATCACGGGATCGCATATCTAGAAGTATGCGTATGCTTTGTTTACACATGTATGTGGTTATATGTTTGTTTGTTTGCCTTAGGACTTGATACACTACACAGTAGACAATAATACATTTGATACACTAATCTATCTAAAACGTGCTCGGTGGGTAAACAAAACGTATTCAGCGAAGCAGGAGAACAATCGATTGCAAGTGAAACAGGTGAGAAAAGTCTAGGCATAGTGTCCACATGTTACATGGGAACAGAACTTACTTCGCTAGGCTCGTCGCTGTAGATATCCGCCTCATCCTTCTCTATACGCCCCCAACCATCCAAAGGTATAGGTATATGCCATCAGTTAACTGCCCAACGACAAAACAACAAACACATCGAATATGAAGGGACAAGAAATCTATATATCATCAAGGCGATCACCGACATCTCAGTCATCACTTCATCAACAAATCGTTCACGCCCTCTTAGGCTTGCCATTGAGTTCCACAGGCGCGACTGCGGGGACGTTATTGTACAAGCGGCGCTCCATGACCTTTAGAGCCTCGTCGATGAAGCTAGAACTGGTCAGAGAAGATATTCCATGCCAAGGGAAATGGAAAATCACTTACATAACAGGGGCACTGATAGCTAGGACCGCCTGCCATTCCATCCAGCCCAAGGGCAGGATAGAGAACAGACCCTGCAAGAAAGGAACATAGAGAATCGCAAAGTGTAACGACATGGAGAGGATAATCGCATAGACGAGCATCGGGTTATTCGACAGGCCGAAGGTGAAGAGTGACTCGCTGGAGGAGAGGGCGTTCATGGCGTTGAGCATTTCAATCACAACGAGGATCGAGAGCGACACAGTAGATGCAGATCGCGACATATCGTTGGTGAACATCTCACAGCCAACCTCGGGGAACTGGGACGAGCACTTGTGGAAATGAGACTGTGGCAATATATTAGAAGACCTGGCACGTAGACGATGGAAAGAGGCAAGGGCGCGGATCTTACCAACTGCCAAAATGAAATCTGAGGCCCCTCAGGATTGTACACAAACCACCAGACATAGCCGAAGACAGTAGCGGCACCGACGTAGGTACCGATCACCATGTACCTGAAAAGGAGCCAGCCGCCGACCAGAGGCTCATCACGCTTTCGGGGGGCACGTCTCATGACATCGTGATCAGGCGGGTTGAAGGAGAGGGCTGTGGCGGGCAACCCATCGGTGACCAAGTTAACCCACAGAAGCTGCACAGGGATCAAAGCCTCCGGCATGCCCAAGGCTGCAGTCAGAAAGATAGAAACGACTTCACCGATGTTCGATGAGATGAGGTACCGGATGAATTGCTGCGTGTTGCTATAGATCGAACGACCCTCTTCAACAGCCACGGTGATGGTCGCGAAGTTGTCATCAGCCAGCACCATGTCAGCGGCAAGCTTGGCAACGTCCGTTCCTGTGCCCATGGCGACACCAATGTCCGATTTCTTCAGGGCGGGAGCGTCATTTACACCATCTCCAGTCATTGCGACAACGTGGCCCAAGGATTGCAGGAGGTCAACGAGCTTGGACTTGTGGCTAGGCTCAGTTCGCGAAAACAGAGACGCAGTCTTGACAGCATCGAGCTTTTCGTTGTACGAAAGGCTATCGAACTCTCTTCCGGTAAAGCTTTTACCCTTCAAATCTTCATCTTCACTGAAAACACCAATTTGACGGCAAACGGACTCCGCAGTATTGCGATTGTCACCAGTAATAACAATAACACGTATACCAGCCTCCTTGCACTTTCTGATCGAGGCAGCGACCTCCACCCGTGGAGGGTCCAGCATCGCAACGAAGCCGAGAAGCGTCATGTTCTGTTCCAATTGAGCGTAATCGTCCGTGGATTTGGCATTGTGCAAGAGAGGGTTGGTTCCATCAGTGTCAACACTAGCCAGTGCGATTACACGAAGACCACGGTTCCCATATCCAATTAGTTCTTCAGAAAGGCAGTTCAGGTGATCCTTTGTCAGGGAAACACGCTTTCCGTTAGTACCAAGAAGTACATGGGAGCAGCGCTCCAAGATGGACTCCGGTGCACCCTTAACCAGGAGCTTCTGTTCCTTTCCGGTATCGACAAGAACCGACATACTTTTCCGGTCACGGGAGAATTCATAGGTTGCCTTGAGGGACAGGCGAGTTTCGTAATGAGCACTGGCGGCATGGAGCCTTTGGGTAGCTGGGAGAGGTAGCAATTCAGCGTTGATAGCAGAATCCTCGGTGCCGATTTTTTCGACCAGAACGCGAAGAGCGCCTTCAGTGGGCTCGCCGATACAGGAGAATGCGCCAGTCTTAGCATCATGGGCCAGCGTCGCGCTGTTGCAGCGAGCCATAACCTCTGTCATTTGCCGAATGGTAGATGAAGTGACAGCAACGTTTTGCAACTCCTTGCCCTGGAGCGAGATTTTGCCTTCAGGAGCGAAAGTCGTACCTTCAACGTCGATTTCCTCGACGCCATGGCCAGTCTCGTTGAGGTAAGCAATCTTCTCGGCGCTCATCTGGTTAGTAGTCAAGGTTCCGGTTTTGTCGGAGCAGATCACACTGCAACTACCCAGTGTCTCCACCGAGGGAAGTGAACGGACCACCGCATTCTTCTGAGCCATCTTGCGTGTACCAAGAGCCAGACATGTGGTGATCACCACCGCCAACCCTTCCGGAATAGCCGCCACACCCAGGGACACTGCAATCTTCAAGTAGTAGATGGCTCCCTTAGTCCAGCCACCGTGGGACGGGTCGTTGAAGTGCTCAATGTTGATAATCCAGACAAGGACACAAATGACAGTAATCACCTTAGCTAGCATGTCACCGAAGTCATCGAGCTTCTGCTTCAGGGGAGTCGGCTCCGAGATCTGGGAGGTGATACTCTCATGAATGTCACCAATGGCCGTCGATCCACCCGTCAAAACAACGATAGCGGTTGCGTGTCCATTGACAACGGTTGTACCCGAGAAGAGCATATTAACTTGATCTTGCTTGACCGCTTGCTTGTCCTGGATGATGCGAGCATCCTTGGCAACGCTCTCACTTTCGCCGGTAAGGATAGCCTGGTCCACACGGAAACTATTGCTGTGGATAGCGAGCAGTCTACAGTCCGCCGGGACACGGTCACCAACTGCAACGTGGACAATATCTCCGGGAACCAGATCCTCCGCTTTGACGCGCTGGGTTTTGCCGTCACGCACCACTGTAGCTTCATTGGCGGAATATTCTTGAAGAGCAGCAATAGCTTTCTCTGCATTGCTTTCTTGAGTGACACCAACCACAGCATTGAGAATCAGAATGGTCAAGATCTAGTGTACAGCGCAGGGTGTTAGTGGCGTCCCCACCCAAGTGCAGTTTTGAGAGAACATTCTAGCAACATACCACAACCGGGTCGACAAAAGCAGACCAATCGTCACCTTCCTCAAAAAGAGCCAGTATGAAGGATACGGCAGCGGACCCCAAAAGAATAAGGACCAACTGGTCTTTGAATTGTTCTGCAACGAGCTGCCAGAGGGGTGTCGGTGGCTCTTCCGCAAGGGCTGGATGACACGATTGGCGTTAGCATGCTCCGAAAAGTGACAACTTCACTCAGTACACCGAAAGATGGCATGGTGGCAACCTACCGTTGGGGCCATGTCTCTGCCTGGCCTTAATGACTTGGTCCTGCGAGAGACCAAAGCTTTCGGTGACACTAAAATGGTCCAGTACTTCCGCTGGGGAAGAAAGGTAGGATTGCTCCATGTTGGTTGGAGACCCCCAGATATCGGCGAGGGTGACCAGGAGTGGGAGCAAGGAGGAAAAGATGTAAAAAGAAGAAGAAAAAAAAAAAAAAGAAAGAAAGAAAGAAAGGAAAGGAAAGGGAAGACAATAGGTGAAGGGGGACTGAGAGAGGAGGGGGCGGGAAAGAAAATCGGGGATATAACCCAGATCAAGACATGAACGCCAAGTGGCCAGAAACCCCCGGAGCTTAGTGAGTGAGTGAGTGAGTGAGTGATAAGTAAGTTCCAAGTTGGATAACTCAGTCCTTAGTTACTTAGCCGGGAGGGATCTAGGCAGAAGAAGGGTGGAAAGTCCGTGACCCGGTGCAATAAATATGCAGTACAGCAGCAGGGTACTGGTTAGGATCCAGTAAGATTTGGACTCCACCAAGCACGATGGTACTGTACGTTAGCGGGCTGATAGTGACAGTGTTTGTGATGATTTTATAAGTTATGCAAATTGAATTGTGATGTCAATGAATGGATCATCGGTACTATTTATAAAGATTGTTGGTGAAAAGTGTCAATCTTTGTTGATGTACTGAGTAGTAGTTAGAGACTGAGAGAGTCTTGATGATGATGATGATGGAGAAGAAAGGTTGG
Source organism: Aspergillus japonicus CBS 114.51 (assembly GCF_003184785.1). Taxonomy (NCBI): domain Eukaryota; kingdom Fungi; phylum Ascomycota; class Eurotiomycetes; order Eurotiales; family Aspergillaceae; genus Aspergillus; species Aspergillus japonicus. The sequence goes on along the minus strand of NW_020291651.1, from coordinate 158,676 downwards.
AAGCGGCGACTTTTCTTGGTCCCCCTCAGGCACTTTCAACGTGTTCTCCTTGGCGGGCGTCTGTGTCTGGCTGGATCCAGTTCTGGGCTGGAGTCTGATCCATCATCCATCCTTCTCCATTCGGTCCCCGGGCGGGCGCGGCGTCAGAATTGCCGATACCAAACCGGCAGGGCTGAACCATACCATACCGTCCTGGACTCCTGGATTCTGGGTGACACACCATTGTGATACCGTACCTTACCCTGAGTGAAACTTGGTTATGCCTCCACTTCATTTGGCCCAAGTACGGAGACTGGGTCGGAAATTTTGATGGAGCAATAAGAGAGAGAGGTACCTACTCGACGACTCAACAACCAACACCACCATACAGCGCAGCACTCCACCCGGAAACGACGATGCCTTGCACCCAAGATCCATCTGCTCCATCTTAGTCCTGGTTCCTAGGACTGGGACTGGAATTGGTCGCATAACGTCTACAAACGACAAACGATCTTTCCGCTTATCAACTTCCAGTTGCATTTGTGTATTCCTTCGATGTGTCTTCATTGGATCCTGGGCCTATGACTTCAGTGGCCGAAGTAAGTAGCGCCGTGTTTTGCCTTGGCCTTGTAAGGCAGAGTGTAAAGAATCCCTCGTCGCTTCCACTGCAGGTCACATCGGTCTAGCTGTACTGTACAATTAATCAGAACTCGGGTGAGGATCGAGTTAGACAAAGCTCCATTCCAAACGGGGTCATCTTGGGACAACGGTCTCTGCCCTGTCAAGTGCAGCTTTGACCAGCAGTATTTAAATCAAACGTATTGCTTCGTGCAGGAGGGCCGGGGAGGAAGGGGGGGAGGGGAGTTCAATGCAGTGGTTGCCGACAAACGTGGTTACGCATCCGTCCCCAAATAGAGTATTCTTCGTGACGGGCCCATAGTCTGTGAGATCTGAGAAGAAGTCGGATTTATGCAATGGCTGAGAGTTCAATTACTATTTGAGGCTCTTTTTACTCAAGTATAAATAGTTTGGTGCTGCCCACCGGTCGCAAAGCGTATACTGGCCACAGACTAGGCAAGTGACGGAGGACCCTCTAGTTACACAGTACAGCCCTGAGCCAATTGCCTTAGTCAGCTGTATTGATCAAATCCCGTGACAAGGGGCAACCGCAACATGTGACCCAAGAGCGCGTGACTGAGATGACTGAGAGGATGAGGGAAGGATGTTTGGCCTCATTTGGCCTCAGGCGGTCAGAGACAAACAAACGTAGCAAACAGATGAGGCGCCCGCTTCTCGCTAAAGCTGGCTGCTCGTCACCTTCACCGTCCATCACTCGTTGCTGTGAAGATCACATCTACCAAACCACTCGTGATTCCATCCTCATTCCATCCCATTTTCTCCCGTCTGTATTTTGCTCGGACACTCTAGCTTCCATCTCACTTCCTTGTCAACTCTTTTTTACCTCCCCCCAACTTCTTTTGCAACCTTATCTGTGTCAGATCGCCAAGTATGACTTCTGAGGTATGTTGTCCCTCCATGCCCCCCTCCCCTCTCCCACCCACCCCGTGCCTGACCCCTCTCCCCTGTGCTCTTGATTGTAAGCATCAGGACTGGTGCTTGTATACCTACTCCATGCTTTGTATCTTTGCCGCTTCCCTCTGCTAAAACCGACCTTTAACACTTTCGAATGCGACTGGAATGCTCACTAACTCGTTCTTCCCCCTTTACCTACAGCGTGAGAGGTAAGGATCCAGACCTGTCTTGAGCAACTGCAACCAACCTGTTCAACAACACTCACACCTCCTCCCTACCCTTAGCAAGACATTTCTCGCCCGCCTTTGCGAGCAGGCTGAGCGCTACGATGGTAAGATGGTCACTGCGATTTCTCCCCATTCCCGTTGTCTGTCGATGTGACATGCTGATCCCCACTGTTCATAGAAATGGTCACGTACATGAAGGTGAGTAACCGTCATTCCAAAAACAATAATCAAAATTTATGTGGTAACTAACTATGATTTCAGGAAGTCGCCAACGTATGCAACCCTCTCCTTTGATCGACGAGATCCCCTATCGTGAAACCCCCTACCTTTGTCCGCCCGGCTGACACCCTTGGTATTAGATCGGAGGCGAGCTTTCCGTCGATGAGCGTAACCTTCTTTCCGTTGCTTACAAGAACGTGGTTGGTACCCGTCGTGCCTCCTGGCGCATCATCTCCTCCATTGAGCAAAAGGAGGAGACCAAGGGCTCTGAGAAGCACGTTTCCATCATCCGTGATTACCGTCAAAAGATCGAGACCGAACTCGAGAAGGTCTGCCAGGACGTCCTTGATGTCTTGGATCAGTCCCTTATCCCTAAGGCCGAGACTGGCGAGTCCAAGGTCTTTTACTACAAGATGTAAGCGTCTATCCCTCAGTGGGTGAAGTAGGTATCGCAACGGCGCAGGAATTGACATATCTACAATCTGCAGGAAGGGTGACTACCACCGCTATCTTGCCGAGTTCGCCTCTGGCAACAAGCGCAAGGTCGCCGCTACCGCTGCCCACGAGGCTTACAAGGTGAGTCCGCTGACAGTCCAGTTGCCCTTCCTAATGATATCCTATATTGATGATCTGTCTTAGAACGCCACTGATGTTGCCCAAACCGATCTCACTCCCACTCACCCCATCCGCTTGGGTCTCGCCCTTAACTTCTCCGTCTTCTACTATGAAATCCTGAACTCCCCCGACCGTGCCTGCCACCTTGCCAAGCAGGCCTTCGACGATGCCATTGCCGAGCTTGACTCCCTCTCCGAGGAGAGCTACCGGGACAGCACTCTGATCATGCAGCTCCTGCGTGACAACCTGACCCTGTGGACCTCTTCTGATGGTAACGATGCTGAGGGTGCTGCTGCTCCTAGAGAGGACAAGCCCGAGGAGGAGGCTGCTGCTGCCCCCGAGGATAAAGTGGAGGAGACCCAGCCTGCTGCCCCTGAGTCTTGAACGACGGATTCTTTCCTAGTTGTATCAAAATTCCCCCGTGCTGTGTCATCGGCGTGCCTGCTCGGAACGTGCGACTAGTACCTGGAAGTGCTTATGGCGCTCTGCTTTGAGTGCGTGACTGATTTAGGCCGGCACATGTCTTCCACCATTTCGGGATTGTGTGGGTCGGTCGGCGGAGTTTGATATTTGGAGCGTGACGAAAAGGGGCTGAGTGGAATTTATCTCTCTTTTATTCTCTCTTTATTCCCACTCCAGCAAGATACAATGTCTTATTTCCAGTTCCTGATTCACTGCTGCCCCTTTTCCCCCTGTTGTTTCTTCCGCACAATGCCCAGAGCCTTGAGCTTCCCAGATGATCCCGTCCGGAAGTAATCAATTCCGTGGACCTTTTTACCCACACAGACTTTCTAGTAGCTGAAAGCTTTCTGATGTCGAGCATCCGGCTTCATTCACCACAACCTTGTTAAAATTCCCTGTTTCAGTGATATCTTCATAATCCTAGCAGGTGGTTTCTGTTCCAAGGTGTAAAATGTCTATTGAAAGTCAAGGCCTATAGTGCGTCTGAATCATGGGCACTGTCCTGGACTCGGATTCTATGTCTATATGCGAACAGTAGTATGTGGTGAGCAGGATGGCTGCATAGAACAAATAGGAAGAACAACAAGGAGATGGGTTTATAACGCATTTACAGGAATGGGGCACGTCAGAAGCCTGTCAAGACCGGTCTAGCTAAAAACCTGGAGAGGATGAAACCCGAGACTAAGAGAAAGCTATGGGGGATGATGAGATAAGGAAAACGTGTCACGCCAAATTTCAATAATTACATGAAGTCATCGTCATCCAAGCCATCGTCATCATAAGAGTTAGAGTCAATGTGGTTATCTCTGGCAGCGACGAGGGAAACCTTGGTCTTTGCGGCCTTGGTCTTCTTGTTGCCCTTGTCAGCGGCACGCTCCTCCTTCATCTTCTCGTTGCTCAGCGTGGTCAGGCCGGAAGCCATCTTCTTAACATCGCCACTGGGCAGTTCCTTGGCCAGCTGCTTGACGAATTCCTGGGCCCACAGGGCATACTGGGGCTTCTTGGAGTGCACCGTCAACAGGGGGATCAGGGTCGCGGTGAGGCGCGCGAACTGATCCTTGGTGGTCGGCTTGAACAACGGCATGGCCGACAGGTCAACCGCCTGGGTGGGGTCAGCCGAGTCGCCGATAACGACGGCCTTGGGGGCGCCGCGGTTGCGCATTCGGTTGAGATCGATGTCGCCAAACAGATCCTCGGCGTGCTTGAGATCGGCATCCTTCTCCGTCTTCCGGAGGCGGGCGCGGCGCTCGGCTTCGTCCTCGTCGCTCTCGTCGTCGCTCTCGGCGTCTGCCTGTGCCTTCCGCGTCGCCTTGTGCTCTTGTATGCGCTGCGCCTTGCTCTTCTTGTTGGCCGCCGCTTCCGCTTCGGCCTTGGCCTTGGCCTCAGCAGCCTTGGCGGCCTTCTCTCTCTCTACCTCGGAGTCTTCGGCGGCATCCCATGAGTCGAGGACCTAAATCATTGCAATTTCTGATCAGCGCCTCGTCTTCTCCGCGGTTTGCAGGCATCTCGTCGTTGAAAGCGATTTGAATGAAATCACTGGAAGTCTAAAGCGGTCGGGGAAAGGAGGATGTGGGAGAAAGCCGCCAATTTCCACTCATGGCCAGATTCTCTTGATTGAAAGGAGGGGGGAAACAGAAGATAAGGAGAACTTACATCGTCTTCTTCCTCATCGTCAAACTTGCGACGGGCAGCAACGGGAGGGGGAGAAACGCTCTCCTCCTCGTCATCTGAATATCGACGTCAGTGGTGTGTTGAACAAAGCAATGTGGCGTGGAAATGTCATCAATAAGGGGGGGGATGAGGGCGGAGGGGTGGGTGTAGTATGGGAGACAAAAATCCCATTTGTAGAACATACCCCACTTTGAAGGAGCCATGGCGGACAAAAGTGGCTCAAATTGAGATAGGAAAAATCACAGAGTGCGCCCTCGCGTGGCTAGTTGGAAATCCAGTAACTTAGGGTCCCTTGTCTAGGAGACTGGGGGTTTGTCGGTGACTTTGGCAGTGAAAGCGCGAAGAAGAGAGGAGAAAGAGTAGGAAAGCAAGAGTGATTGAGTGATTGCTTGATTGATCCCGTGGGGCAAGGCCAGAAAAGTCACGTGAGATAATGGGATGCCCAATACGGACCTTGTGCTGTACGGCCCGGGCCCGCAACGGGTGACTTGACAAGTTAACATAGTCACAGTAAATACGGTCTCTTACTTAGCATTTCTTCTACTTATATCACTACGACGACGACGACGACTACAACTACTACTACTATGCTGCTCGTGGCTTTGGGCACCGTGCTGAACAAGAAAATAAGGTTTTTTTCTCCATTATGTGCCACTAATCATTAAATGGCCTTGTATTCGTCATCATGAATATTGATCGAGGTCTTTCTTCCCTGACCAAAAAGCAATCCGCCCACCAGTTCTGTACGCAGTGAGGCGAAGCCCCTTCAAAGAGGGATCTCAAAAGTTTGATAAGATGTTAATTCGGAGGTGCGGCGGGGATCGTCGCTGCATTTACAACTGAACAGCGGTGCGGAACTTGCTGCCAGCATAGACAGCGTTCTCACCGAGCTCCTCCTCGATGCGGAGGATCTGGTTGAGCTTGGCAAGACGCTCAGAGCGGGCAGGAGCACCGGTCTTGATCTGGCCAGAGCGGAGACCAACGGCAATGTCGGCAATGGTCACATCCTCGGTCTCACCGGAACGGTGGGAGACCATGACACCCCAGCCATCGGCGTAGGAATCCTTGGCAGCCTGGATGGATTCGGTGAGAGTACCGATCTGGTTGACCTTGAGGAGGAGAGCGTTGCAAGACTTGAGCTCGATGGCCTTCTTGATACGCTGGGGGTTGGTGACAGTCAAGTCATCACTGTGATCGTATTAGCAATCAAGTCGGTGGTCCTAGAATCAGGATACGTACCCGACAATCTGGAAGTCAGAGGTCTTGTAGAAGTAGCTCCAGGCCTCCCAGTCGTCCTCAGCGAATGGGTCCTCAATGCTGACAATGGGGTACTTGCTGGCAAGAGACTTGTACAGGTCGGCCAGCTGCTCGTAGGTGAGCCACTTGGAGGGGTCGGACTCGGGATTCTTGAAGTCGAGGTCGTACTTCTTCTGCTCGACCTTGTAGAATTCGCTGGAAGCAACATCCATCGCGATGGAGATCTTGCCAGTGTATCCGGCCTGCTCGATGGCCTCGGTGATCAGGTCGAGAGCCTCCTCGGCGGTCTGAATATCGGGGGCAACACCACCCTCGTCGCCGACGTTGCCGGCAGACTGGCCATACTTCTTCTTGGCAAGAGCCTTGAGCTTCTGGTAGACCTCGGCACCCTGGCGGAGACCCTCGGAGAAAGAAGAGGCGTTCCTGTGAAAGACAGAGTCAGTCCGAGTTATCCGTGCCGACGCTCGACTCCGGTTGACTTACTCAGGAACGATCATGAACTCCTGGAAAGCAAGGCGGCCACCGGCGTGGGAACCACCGTTGAGGACGTTCTGGAAGGGAACGGGGAGAACGTAGGGCTTCTTGGTACCAGCCAAGTCGGAGATATGGGCGTAAAGAGGGATACCCTTCTCAGCAGCGCCGGCCTTGGCGATGGCCAGACTGACACCGAGAATGGCGTTGGCACCGAGGTTGGACTTGTTGGCAGTACCATCGAGCTTGTTCAGGAACTCGTCAACCTTGGACTGATCCTTGACATCAAGGTTCTCCTTGATGACAGCGGGGGCAATGGTCTCGTTGACGTTGTTGACGGCCTTCAAGACACCTGATCACGCACACAGGTAAGGTGAGCTAAGTGAAATTAGGGGTGATGGATAGAAGGTTATCAGACTTACCCTTGCCACCCCACTTGGTCTTGTCACCATCACGGAGCTCGTGAGCCTCGTGCTGGCCTAATCTCAATTGTCAGTTTCTTCAACTTGGAGAGAGGCAGAAGGCAGGGAGGTTACTCACCAGTAGAGGCACCAGAGGGGACAATGGCGCGGTGAAGACCAGTCTCAGTAACGACGTCAACCTCAACGGTGGGGTTACCGCGAGAGTCGTAGACGGAGCGGGCGTGGATCTTGGAGATAGGCATGTTGATGGGCTAATGGGGTGGGGGATGAATCAGTTTTGACTGGAGAAGAAACGGGCAAACAGACGCCGGGGTCTATGTTTATATAAGGAAGACCAGGAAAGGAGAGAGGAGGGGGGGGGGGGGACAGGGCAAAAACCCAGTGCTTTGAATTGTTGTTGGGTGTGGGTGGCCGACTAGGAAGCGGGGGAAAATCCAAGTGGTTTGTTGTTCACCGAGCACCCAAAATGACTGACGGAGAGGAGGGCCAGCCTCACAGCACGGCAAAGCATTGCGGCGTTGACAATCATCGGTAACAATGATCACAATTAAACATGATTGAACATGATTGAACATAAGCCCATGGGAGTGGAGCATGGCTCCATCAATCCCCAGTATTCATGGTGATTGGGGTGCCAACTGGCAACCACCACGATGCATTTGAAATGGTGGTTGGTGATGGCGGGGTTAAGCTGTCCCAGAACAGAAATATATAGGGAAAGGTGGAAATGGAGGGGTATCGAAAGGGACTCGGGAGGAGGGGACTCAACGGAAAGGAGGGGAGGAAGAGGGAAGGTGAGGGGAAGGGCGGAGGGGCAAACACACGAACACGGGGGAATTGAAGAATTGAAGAATTGAAGAGTTGAAGATGGAAGAATGATGAACTGAAATAACTTACCTGAGAATAAGGAGATTGGACCTTTGAAATGATGATGATGATTGATGAGGGAGGGAGAGGAGAAGAGGGAGGAGGTTAAGAGGAAAAGAGGAAGAGAGAAGAAAAAGGATTCTTGTACTTTACCTAGTACTTGTAGTAAGTTACTTCTTGTAAGCTTGAGCTCTGTCTGCCATGATCAATTGCCCCGGGAGAAGCTCACCCTCTGATCTGCTTCGTCTCCGAATCTTTCCCATGAAATGGTGGGGCAATCTTGTCTTCCTCCTCTCTTCACCTGTCCTTCTCCAGCGAGATCTTCCGCGTACCCTCGGGGAAATGTAGATAGGATAGACTACTCCGTACAGTACAGTACATGTTGAAAGTTAGTTCCTATACCAACCTCGGAATTATGTATGTACAGTAGTACATTTACATAGATTCATGCATAGACACACCAGTCTAGTGATATACCCATACCTATTCAAGATACAATGATGTCAATGGGAGTGCTGTATGCTGAGCACATACATCACCATTCAACTCCTGCCCCTCCTCCGCAGCCGCCGGACTGTTCGTATTCCTTTCCTCATCAGTTGTTTCCTCGACTGCTGGCTGCGACAGGGTCTGGAAACTTCCATTGCGTAATGACGAAGAGGTTGCCCGGGAGCAACCCATCCTCGGAGATACCTTGGTGCCTGAGACTCCTACTCCGTTAGAATCTCGGATATTTCATACTGCGGCCCCCGGGTTGAGCCGTGCAGTACGGAGTACATTTACACCTTTAAACCAAGGCATCAATCACCTATCACGTGTGGTGTTCGCAATTGCCAATTGCCATCATGCGCACCCTCACGTGATTTGGCTGACCTGGTGTCTCCGGGCTCCGAGCTCCTCGACAAGCTTCCCCGAGCTTGGTAGGCGTGTGAAAACAAGACCGTCAGCCATCCATCTCTCAGTCATCTATCTGCTATCATCATCGCTATATCCAAACGTTCCTTCGATTCTTGGGCGCTGGGAGAATACTGTGAACTTTTCGTTGTCTCCGGTTCACCGTCTCGCCTGACATCATCATGAACAGTGGCAGTGATCCCGAGAGAGACCAGGCGCTCGAGGACTACAAGAGAAGTCTGCTGGAGTTGCGGGAATGGGAGGCCAAACTGAAGTCTCTGCGGATGGGGATTAAGGATTTACAGAGAGAATTCGACATCTCTGAAGAGAACATCAAGGCCCTGCAGAGCGTTGGTCAGATCATCGGGGAGGTGCTGAAACAGCTCGACGAGGAGAGATGTAGGTCTACCTTGGCTCATTTTGTTTTTAAGCAAAGAGTTCTGGAAACCGTTCCGAAAGTTGCTGGGCATGAATCTGCCGGTCTTATCTGTACAGGCGCTGACCTCTATAGTCATTGTCAAGGCTTCCTCCGGACCTCGATATGTTGTCGGTTGCCGCTCCAAGGTTGACAAGGCGAAGCTGAAGCAGGGTACCCGGGTTGCCCTGGATATGACTACGTTGACGATTATGCGGATGCTGCCCAGAGAGGTCGATCCCTTGGTATACAATATGTCGCTGGAGGACCCGGGTCAGATCAACTTTGCAGGCATCGGTGGTCTAAATGACCAAATCCGTGAGCTACGAGAGGTGATCGAATTGCCATTGAAGAACCCCGAACTGTTCCAACGAGTGGGTATCAAGCCGCCCAAGGGTGTCTTGCTCTACGGTCCTCCAGGTACGGGTAAGACGCTTCTGGCACGAGCTGTCGCAAGCTCAATGGAAACGAACTTCTTGAAAGGTATGCATACCAAGGCCATGGGGATCGTCGCGCCTGCTAATGCTCTCCTTACCCAGTGGTGTCATCTGCTATTGTCGATAAGTACATTGGTGAATCCGCACGGCTGATAAGAGAGATGTTCGGATACGCCAAGGAGCACGAGCCTTGCATCATCTTCATGGACGAAATTGACGCCATCGGAGGACGACGTTTCTCCGAGGGTACCTCTGCGGATCGAGAAATTCAACGAACACTGATGGAGCTGCTCAACCAGCTGGACGGCTTTGATTATTTGGGCAAGACCAAGATCATCATGGCCACGAATCGGCCGGACACCCTAGACCCAGCTCTTTTGCGTGCTGGTCGTCTGGACCGGAAGATCGAGATCCCCTTACCTAACGAGGTTGGTCGTTTGGAGATTCTGAAGATCCACTCTAGCACTGTCAAGATGGATGGGGAGATCGATTTCGAGAGCGTGGTGAAGATGAGTGACGGCCTCAATGGTGCTGATCTTCGCAACGTTGTCACCGAAGCGTAAGTGGCTATCCCAAATGATTATCTCTGCTCGGATCAATGCGGTGATCTTAGACTGACTGTGATTTAGTGGCCTTTTTGCAATCAAGGACTACCGCGATGCGATTAATCAGGATGATTTTAACCGGGCTGTGCGGAAGGTGGCTGAGGCGAAGAAGCTGGAGGGCAAGCTTGAATACCAGAAGTTGTAAATGCATTTCGATGAATGGTTTTACGTCGGGCTTAGCCGTCATGTTCTAGAAATCTGTTTGAATTCACTGGCACGGTCCGCCGACCTTGATTCTGGATAATGTAACTCTAGATCAATATTCTCCTCGTACCCAAAGCTGTAACGGAATACGTGGTTTAGTTATGTATCCGACTCGAGTTTGGAGGAGTGATGTGGAATAAGTTACTAGTAGCTCCACATCGTCCGGAACACAGACCCTGGAATCGAACCCTGGCCGGGGAAAAGAGATGACCAGTCCATATGTCATGGAGATGATGCTGTACACATAACTTACTGACTATGAGCATTTACTACTCCGTAGCTGGAGCAGTATCGGAAATGAATGCCAAGGCGGAGTGAGGCTCCGGAATACATTACTTGATTACGAGGGAGTTTACTCATAGAGGCGGATCTGCATCCTTGACCCGAGAGTCGGAGACGTTACACGCGTCCAGGCCATTCTCACCACTGACTCTAGTTTATTAAGTTCAGCTCGATATGACCGTTTCATTTTCAGTCTGCGCAACACATCTGGACACTTGTTCTTCACTTGACTGCTTGATGTGGAATTATTGATCCTCTCTCTCTCCCTTTCTCTATTTCTTTTTCTTTATCCCGCCTCTTCTCGACTAAACTATTTCCCGAACTCGGTCGATCGCAACGGATCCTCTCCCCCGTATAGCACGCGTGGAATTCTTGGTTGGTTGGTGCACTGTCTCATTCTTGCTTGCTCTTCATGATCCACGATCCTACAACCGGTCATCTACATCCCATTTCATTGTCTCGTGCTTCGAGCGGCTGGCTGACTGGTACATGTGCACTTGTTGCATGTGTTTACTGTCTAGAGCTTCCAAGTACCAATCGACTCGATTGTCTGCCTTGCTAGCCCATTGCCATCTCTTCATCTCATGTGGAGCATAGCGAACCAACACACTGTAACCAGCTGTGACGATATTGAAAATCAGTGTTTCGGATCAACCGACTCAGTCCGTGGGGTTGTGTTTATTATTACCACATTTCAGGCTCGGGTAGAGAGGACAGATATAGTATTTTAGTAGCAGAGGCCTTGGCGGGTCGGTAACGGTCATGGCTTTCCAGGCCCCGCGGAGCAATCCCTCTTTCCCCCCCCAACAACAACCATTTGAGAACAATTACTGGCGTGCAAGTCGAAGTCCCGGGTCTAATGGGTTGCCTGGCTATGGGTTTTCTCCGTCTGCGACCACTACCATCAACCTGAACACTCCGATCGCCGGCGATCGCACCCTCCCGATGTATAAAGACAAGCCGTATTTCGCTCCGCGGCGCACAGGGCCCCGGACGAGGCGAAGGAAGACCATATACGGTGGCTTGTGCCTATTTGCGCTTTTTCTGTGGTGGTACTACTCCGGTTCAACCCCGTCGCAGTCCAGGATTCACCATGACACTCCCGACCCGGCCAAGGGCGAAGAGCTTTGGAAATGGCTGCAGACCCTCGACGATTCCGAACCGACATACGATGGGCACAGCGCAACCTCGAAGCACATTGACTGGGACACGAGGCGCGAGAGGGTTCGCGACGCGTTCATTGTTAGCTGGGATGGGTATGAGAGCAATGCCTGGGGTAAGTTCTACCGGCTCGCGAAACCAAGCCCACCTGCTCCATCCTGCTAACGTGGTATCCCTGGGGTGGTCGTTTCTGCTGAACAGGCTACGACGAGTATCACCCGATTGCAAAGGATGGCCGGCATATGGTCGCCGGGGGTATGGGGTGGATAATCGTGGATGCGCTGGACACGTTGATGATTATGAATTTGACATCGCGGGTGCAGCACGCCCGCAGCTGGATCCACAACTCCCTGCAGTATAATCAAAATCATGATGTGAATACCTTCGAAACTACCATCCGCATGCTCGGGGGCCTTCTTTCCGCCCATTATCTCTCGACTACTTACCCGGATCTTGCCCCCATCAATGACGACGATGCAGGAACACCGGGAGAGGATCTCTATATCGAGAAAGCGACCGATCTGGCTGACCGGCTTTTGGGCGCTTTTGAATCTACCACGGGCATCCCTTACTCGAGCATCAATTTGAATACCTCTACGGGTATTCCCTCTTATATCGACGATGGCGCGGCCTCGACGGCCGAAGCGACTACAGTTCAGCTAGAGTTCAAGTACCTGGCTAAATTGACGGGCGAGGCGGAGTATTGGCGCTCCGTTGAGAAGGTCATGGAAGTCATTGACGCGCAGAAAAGGCAGGATGGCCTGCTTCCAATTTATGTTTCCCCAGAAACTGGTCAATTCAAGGGCGAGAATATTCGTCTCGGTAGCAGAGGCGACTCCTACTACGGTATGTGCCTCAAGGATAAACGTCCGGACTGTTATGCTCAAACTGACACGCCGGCCAGAATATCTTATCAAGCAGTACCTACAGACTTCGGAACAGGAGCCAATCTACAAGGAAATGTGGGATGAAGCTCTACTCGGCATGCGGAAGCACCTGCTTACTTACTCGCAAAACGCACGCTTGACAGTGCTCGGTGAACGGCCTCACGGCCTCGGCGGCACATTGTCACCTAAGATGGACCACTTGGTTTGCTTCCTTCCCGGAACGATCGCGCTTGGAGCGACCGGAGGACAACCGCTCTCTGAGGCGCGCAAGTCTCCCAACTGGGGCCAACGACAAGAGGAAGAAATGCGCCTGGCGCGAGAACTGACCAAAACCTGCTGGGCCACGTACCTAGTTACTGAGACTGGCCTCGCCCCGGAAATCACCTACTTCAAAGTCGACGATCCCCGAGTCATGGAAGCAGACATGTACCCGGATTCGACGGCCGTCACTGGCCGAAACGACCAGCCCGTTTCGTCACCAGGAGACCTACCTCTCCTTTCGAAGCCTCTATACCCGATCCCAGCCCGATCTGATTCGAGCGGCACATCTACGAAAACCTGGCTTGATGACCTTGAAATCCAGCGGATGGACCGGCATAACCTCCAACGGCCTGAGACTGTGGAGTCCCTCTTTTACATGTACCGTATCACTGGAGATGACACCTACCGGCACTGGGGCTGGGAGATGTTCAAGTCCTTCATCAAATACACCGCTGTCGTGGAGACAGACAGCCTCGATGAGGAAACAGGAGGGAACCCACCGGCCGCTGAAGGATCGGGTGGCCGCATCACTGGGTTCACCTCTCTCTCGAATGCGAAGACCCTGCCCGTTGCGGCCAGGGACAATATGGAGAGTTTTTGGATGGCGGAGACGCTCAAGTATTTCTACCTGCTGTTCTCCGATCGGGATTTCATCTCGTTGGAGGACAATGTGTTCAACACCGAGGCGCACCCCTTCCCCCGTTTCAAGCCTACCGGGGAGTTGAAGACGGGGTGGACGAGGAAGAGTCGCACGGAGGAGAGTCAGACCATGGAGCATCTAGCTCAGATGTAATTTTGTTCTACTTGTTGTGGTAATCTGCTTGGCGATTCTGTATAGGTTGCATATCCAAAATTCCATACTTTCGACCGCTCGCATCATAGCCTCGAAACCTGCCTCCATGGTCTTGTAGATCCCATGCGAAAGGGGACCATTCTTCACAGCTCACTACATCAACCACCGCCGCCACCACCCAATCCTTGAAACTTACTCCGACTTGAGGCCCCGCTGAACAGCCGCATCAATCAGTCGCTTATACCCCCGTACAGCCTCTTCTAGTTGCCCGACGGTGATCGCCTCATCGTCCCCGTGCGCAACATGAATGCTTCCCGGCCCATAGAGGTATCGCTTCACATTCTCCGAAACCTTCAGGTTGGGCACATCGGTGCCGTAGTTCACGGGCATGATCTCAAAGCCAGGGACATCGGTATCCAAGTCCTGGGGCGGATACCCTCCGCTGTACACCTCGAAATCGCAGTAGACGTTCTCATCACCGTGTGTGGCATCCTGGACCGCCTGCGCGATGATCTTCCGCGCGTCGTCCGGCGTGCCCTCGGCCAGTCGAATGGCGACCTCCGCGCGCGCCTTGGCGGGGACAACATTGGCGGCGACGCCGGCATCGACGCGACCGATGTTCACCGTCGTGCGGCCGAATTTCGGGCTGGCCGGCAGACCGCCATCTTCGGCGGGGATCTCGCCCAGCGCATCCAGCCGCGACAGCGCGGGCAGGAGCGCGGAGACGGCGCTCCGGCCGAGCCAGGGGTAGCCGGAGTGGGCGGCCTGGCCCTTGGCCAGGAGCGGGAACTCGAGCATGCCCTTGTGGCCGGAGACGAGGGCCAGCTCGGTGGGCTCGCCGAAGATGACGGTATGGAAGGGCGACGGGGTCGTCGGGTTGAGCGGCGAGTCCGAGAAGACGCGCATCCCCAGGCCGCCGACCTCCTCGTCGACCACGAAGAGAAGCCCCAGGCTGGCCGCCGGGTGCGCCTCCAGGGTCTCGAGGACGGCGAAGACCTGCGCGGCGACGCTGGCTTTGGCGTCGACGGTGCCGCGGCCGGCCAGGACCAGGGCGGACCGGTCGCCGTGGTCATCGTGGAGGGTATACGGGAGGAAAGGCGGGACCGTGTCGATGTGGCTGGTGAGAAGGATCTCGGGCCGGTCCTGCGAGGGCGAGGAGGCCGGGTAGGCGAAGATATTGAATCGGTTCGTGTCGGTGGGCGTGTCCGTTGCCTGGTTGCCGGCGGGAACGGGCTGCTTGATCACCGTGAAATTGTGCGCTTCGAGAAAGTCGGCGAGGAAGAGCCCGACGGCGGTTTCGTTGCCGGACACGGAGGGAATTTGGACGAGGTTGCGGTGAAACGAAAGGAACGGTGAGGCATCGATGATGTCCGAGGGGTCAGAGGTGAGCGATAAGGGTGCCTGTTGAGGTGCTGCTGCGGCAAGGCCAGCAGCTAGCAGAAGGGGAATGGGAGTTTTCATGTCTATAGAAGCTGGAGAAGATTGTGAATGATGGCTTTCATAGCTATCATCGCTGAGCGAGGAACTCGTAGGAAAATGGCAATTGAGAAGTGGGATATGAAGGTTTCACAGTAAAAGAAGAGATTTAGGGTTCTTGCTGTCCAGTTCTAGTACTAGGCTAAGTAGCTAGTAGCTAGTAGCTAGTACTTTGTAGTATCAGTATGAAGCTAAGGAGGAGACACTGGAGATAAGCCGATAACCAGCCGATGCCTGCAGGCATAGATTCAAGTCACGTGGACTGCGGGCCGCAGGATTGACCTTCCTGGTCTGGAATAGTGTCGCATGGCATCATCGAACCCAGAGAAGACATGCAGCATCGTTAAGTTACACACCAGCTATCTCCATGCCGCAGTGAAAGAAACAAGAAAAGAGTCCAAAAGGTATGCTGCTTCAAGACCCTTGCTGTTATCATGCTGACCGAGTCGGTCGTTCGTATCGATCAACCATTGTTGGGCAATTTGGACCTGTGGTCCGTGGATAACCCACCTCATGACGTAGATTTTCCCGACAATTGACTTCTTGACCTTGCAACAGCCGAGATGGGCTCCAATCCACCTCAGGACCAATCAGTCATTCATGCATTTCTTTTTGCATCAGGGCTCAGGGCCCGGATGCTACGACGCTTATGGCCGCAACTCAGCTCGCTTCGCACCTACCCCGGACGAAGTACCATCAATTGATCCCTCTCACGATCTGAAACCTACAGGGTACAGAGGACCGTCCATGTATCAGTTTAAAAGTCCAGTACATGAGGTTAACGATGAATGAAGGGAGAGCAGCCCGCCGCAGCAGCAAATGCCGACCACCTAACCCGATCATCTGGACCGTGGGCACATGGCGCCAAGATCCCTTGCTCGCGGAAACGCGCCGTTCTTCCACCCGTTCGTCTGGCATTCTCCATCGGGCAAAATCAATTGGAACCAAGGTTCAACGGAAGAGGGACCAAAATCCAGAGAGTGAGTGAGTACGGAGCAGGGATCCAGCCGGTTGGCGCTGGGCCATGTGGATCTGACGTCGGCACCAGCTGGATGATTGAGCTTTTCGGCCAAGCCCACAACAACCCACAACCACCCACAACGAACTAGTCCGTACTGTACAAAGCAACTTATCACGCTGCCTCACATGCCAACAAGCAAGCTAGTTTAGCAGCCCCCGGACCCCGAAATCGGGACCAGATCGGAGCATAGACCAAGGTCTGACAAGATAGAGATTAAGAAATGGCGGCGGAAAGGGGGCCACAATCACTTCCTCATACAATGTAGTGAGCCGAGGCAGTGATGAGACGGGCTGTGTGAGAGAGAGAAGCATTGCTCTGGCCACAGCCAAAGTACTGTCCTTACCAGCTCGTCTTTCCTTTCCACCTGCTGACTGACTGGTCGATTGGAACTGGTCGGATGTCAAAGGTTTGTGTGATAGGTCATGGTACTTTCGGCATACTTCCCTCTTCTTCAGCCGTGACTGGAGGGGAATGATGATGGAGCCCGAGGGAGGGTCGCACAATATTTGGGTGCGCGACAGAACGAAGCCATCCACCAGCCACTGGGGTTACATTTCATTGTGTCCTTTAGATAGGGTCGCGCTGTGTTGGACCAGTCGAGTCGGTCGGAGTCTAGACTCGACCTTAAGACACATTCTCCTCCTCCTCGTCCGTCGGCGGAGTCGATCTCCCTTTCACAACGATGCGCTGCCGCCGTTGAAACGTATCTGAGGGAGTCTCAGACAGCTGGAGGACAAGAAAGATCATTTGATCGTTAATCGATCGGTCAGTCCCTTTCCAGGTAAAGTTACAGGTAGGTTAAAGTACTTTGTCCCTGTACTAAGGACTGTCCTTCCACTTGTACCTGAAATCTTATTAGGATTTTCCTCAGGAACAAACGAGGCAGTAACCTTCTTTTCTCTTTCCGCGGAGTAGTTATTCGACCGTGTCTCTTCTCCGGCGCCAGGATGATGGAAGAAGCCCAGAGAACAAGGGCGAGCCGTGGGGAGAGAAAAAGCCGAATCCATGGGCTCATTTCCTGTGGAGCGAAATGTACACACAATGGATCTATCTATTGAGTACAACTGGAAAGCAGAGGACAGTACCCGATACAATCTCTAGCAGAAAAGTCTTCTCTGCTCACTCTAGTCTCTCGCTCTTTCTCTTTTGGTTTTTTTAAAGCCAATTTTAGTCTTGTGATTACTTTCTGTCAATTATAAATCCCCTCCTTCTTTCGTTCTTCTAGGTCCTGATAGTGCCGAAAACCCTGAGGCTGGCCTGTCAGATAGCTGGATCAACCATGCAAGAAAAATTCTTCCATGGAGACATCAGAGAGCTTGGCCACTCAAAGCACCAGTGACAATGCGGTTTGTCTTTCGATCCATGGTTCTGGACTGGAGCCGAGGGCAAAAATGTCGTAAAGGAAGATTCTTAGTAAAGCAAGAGAAGAAAAATGAAAAAAAAGGTTTAAAAAAAAATAACCAAGAAACAGGAAACAGGAAACAAGAACAAAAAAAAAAAAAAAAAAAAAACAAAAGGAGATACTCCGTTAGAGAGGGAAGATTCAAGACTGTTAAGTATGACAAGAGGCAAGAAGACTGGTGATTTGGTGGTTAGAATATCCATCAATTTAATGTGATTTAATTGTTACTTAATCCTATTATTTTTAGTATGTAGTTTAGTTGTAGGATTCTGATTCATTATTGCATCCATATCTGATTGATTACATGAGTACATGAGTATTCCGTACTGTACATGAGTAGAAACTTTTTCAATTCAGTAGACATTTTGTCTGTGCTTTTCCTCTCTGCTCATTATTGTCAGTTGGTCAGTCAGTTCAATCTCATCCATCTCCATCTCCATCTCCAATTCTCCCCTCCCCCTCCCCCTCCCTCTCCCCAACATTGTTGCTTCCCTCAATTTCTTCCTTTCTTCATCCTCTCTCTTCATTCCTCTTCCTCCTCTACTCCCTTCTTCTTTCCCCCTCTTCTGCATTTTTTTTCCAAATTCCTTCCACCTTTAGTAAACGGAAGGATTCTGTTCCTGGCCCTCTTTCTCTCACCGCAAGCCACCCCTCCTCCAACGCCCGCCGATTGCCGGCAGCCTACACTTGGCTGTTTCCGCCGTGCTTTTTGGGCTTCACCCAACCACCCACCCTCTCTCATCCTCGGCCACTTGTTCGTCATCTGTGTCCTAACAGGCTCCACGTCGGTCATCGCCTTTCGTTCTCAACATCCTTTACATCAATCACTGCATCTTTCTTCCCCATTTTCCATCCCCCGCCCGACTATCCGACTACCCGCCTCTAGTGGCCAGGGCCTGTCACTTCAACAAAAGTCGCATCGTGACAGGCAGACAAACGAATTGTTCGGCCTCATCTCGACCTACTTATCATTTGATTCGTCTAATCTAACCAGGGGTTGGTGTGGAAGCCATCTCGACTCATCTCAATCTATCCCACCGCCACGCCACGTCTGCTACCAGTAGTGATCCTAGTTCATCAGCCAGAGCCCCGTCCTGACTTCTCGCCGTGCCTCGGGGAATTCAACGTTTACTTGCTCTGGTTCCCGCTCTTTCTTCTATCTTCTCTTTCGGCCGGGCATATCGTGCGCAGTGGGAACAAACAAATCAGTTCGGGCACCACTTCTCGGATGATGTTTTGTCTGGTCTCATCTTGACTCCATCTTCTCCCCTGCGTTCCGCGTCGTTACTCCTCACCTCCGTACTGCCCTACACTGGCACGTGAAGTGGAAGCCTCACCATCGCCTTTCTCGTGCTCGCTCTTC
This sequence comes from Aspergillus japonicus CBS 114.51, assembly GCF_003184785.1. Lineage (NCBI taxonomy): Eukaryota > Fungi > Ascomycota > Eurotiomycetes > Eurotiales > Aspergillaceae > Aspergillus > Aspergillus japonicus. Next base: position 139,752 of record NW_020291651.1, on the reverse strand, counting down.
TCGCTCAGTCACCGCTAGATTCCATCACCCTGGTGGTTCCTGTCCATTGATCATGTTCAAACCCACCCAGTTCCTCGACACTCGGCGGTGCGACAGTTCTGAAACCATGGCAGAATCATGTTCTTCGTTCCGCCAGCCCCAGTCGCCCTTGACCACTACCTCTTCTACTCCCGTTTCACCCGCCGTGTCTCTTTTTTCCGCCAAAGGCCACACGCGTTTTTCCAGCTCCGTTTCGTCGTTGGTATCGTTCCCAGGGCACGGTACCTCCATGGAGAGTAATTCGCGCAATGCTTTGACGGGCGTAAAGGAAGAGCCATGTGGGGAACGACCCCGAGATCTCGAGGAGGAATATTTCCGTATGTCATTGCCCTTGCGCCAGCCCCATAGCCGCCCGAGAGTCTTTTCCGCGTTATCACCCCAACCTGCTGATAGGATTGAGTTAACCTTCCCCTCTTTCCACAGAGCACTTCGATCAAGGACTGTCTGTGGTCGAAGACTCCTGCTTCGACTCATTTGATCCGGCTGACAGCTACGACCTGACAGATGCCGGCCTGGACTCTAATCAATCGCCCAGGAACCGATGCTCCGACAGCATCTCAGGCAAGGGTCTTTCCCGTATAGGCTCCCGGATATCCACCATCTCCACGAGGTGGAAATCCAAACGGGCCTCAGATGGAATTGATGGGGCAGATGCATTCGCAACGCACCTGCGTTCCCGGACCAACTCAGCATCGTCAGCCATCGTTAGCCCCGTGACAGGCTCGTTTAGCCGCGTCAGCTCCATTCAAGTGCCACCATCCCCAGCCCGGACAATTTTTGAGGAGGAACTCAGCGAGTCTGGCACACAGCCAATTGATATTGTCCGCTCGAGCAGATACAGTCAAGACGATTCGGGTCCGCAGGCAACAACCCCATTACTTCCACCTTTTATGGGTGATGAACCATCCTACCCTGCCGCCTCTCGTGTTCACTCCCCGTTACAATCACCTTCTGTGGCTGACATGACTGACGATGCCCTGAACAATCCCACTGTGTTGGTCAGGCGATTGGCAGGCTTGCCGTCACCGCCTCTATCTTCAAAGCCGTCTGTTGCCTCTTTTAGCCGTCCGCGTGCCAGCACGGTACGGACAGTGTCGGGGGATGCGCCCCCATTCACTCTCTCAGATCCTAACGATGAATGGGCGAACAAGTTGGGACACGCCAACTTCACTATCCAGCCTGAGCCTTATATGCCCGAAGTGATCGACGTTGATTCCCTTCAGCAATTGCGCACCAACTGGGATCTTGCGCAATGCAATTTCGCTCGTCATCTTGTGCGGACAGGGGAACACTATGGTATCACCTCAACAATCTACAGGCTGACTGAGGAAAAATGGGAGGCGATCAATCGCGAGTGGAAGAGTCATCATGGAGCAATGCTTTCTCACCTAAGAGGTACAGAAGGAGTGCGACTCGACTTGGTGCGTTCGCACTGTGACCCTTGCCATCCGGTAAAATTACCGCGCTTGCATGACGACAAGTTTCCCGAATTAGGCGACGGCGAGATCGTCGGACCTATGAAGATTGCCCCCGCTGTCAGCGGCTCAGGTCTTTGTCGAAGCCGCTCGCTCAAACGCAACTTTCTCAAATTCTTCCAGGATCTCGTGATTCGGTCCTGATCCTTCACTTAATGACCACAAACTCTACTGCGGGAGGACTCGATGTACAACATCTTACGAATGCTACGCCTCTTGAACGATCCGCTCGATTCAGCGCGTGATGACTAATGCATATAATTTCTTTGCGTCTTTCTGCCTATGACTCTGTGATCCAATAATGATGACTGATGACCTGTTTTTGTACCTGTGACTCCTGTCTCATAGAGTGCAGTCCATTCTTTGATGTTTAATTGACCAAAAACCCTGGTTCTACTTGTTAATCTGTGCCCTTCCGGCTATTTCCTCAGACCAATATGGAACGGTCGTGCTGTACTGCGCCTGCCGCCACATTGTTACTTTGTATGCATATGCATGGTTTTTGCGATTCATGTCTTGTCCATGGTGTACACCATGCATCGGGTTCCTTGCCTTGGTGGGAAAATCTATATAAGGTGCTAATAGGCATGACAAGAGCGGTGGTAGGTTATTCCTAGCTACCGAACTCTTCGGTCCGCAGGACAGGATGAGTGGCAGGAGGACCATGCTGAAAGAACTAAGTACATGTTCTGAAATTAACCAAATAAACGGAAAATAGTTGAGATACCAAGGGGGAGCGGGAGGTATTGCAGCATCTGCGCCTTATACCCTTGAGGCATACATTTTAAAAAGGATTCGTTTCTCCCAGAAAAGTCCACATAGCTACATCCTCACACATACACAGATATGATTTGATTGGATGCAATTTTTGACATCGGGGGTGTACGCTTTCGCAAAGGAAACAAAACATGTTCATATCTTTGTACATATGTATAGTGTATTCACATTTATATTCACAGAAGCTGCAAAGCTCCTACCCTATCGGCATTCATTACTGTCTCCTGGAATCCGTATACAAGTAGTCTTCTAGTCCTCGCTGCTGGAAAGATGCCTGCAGATATGGGAAACCTGAGAACGAAAGCTAGCAGCTGATGGGGCGGGGACAGTGGCTTTGCCGGAACAAAAAGAACCGACCAAGCCGAGCAAAACCCCCACACCACGAACGACTGAGTGACTGCAGCACAATGCCTCGTGATAGAGCTGCTATCACTGGCTACACCCAGTACTGGCTCCAGAGACGCTTTGCTTCCTCATCGCCACGGAACTGGAACTCTACGCGAATGATATCTTTGAAACCCTCGTCCATGGAAGGCTCCTTGAAGCGACGAAGGAAGTCCCCGAAAGCGATGCCGGGAAGGAGGGTCCGGGATTCCGGATTCTGCAGTCCCCGTATGTGGGCGAGATGATCAGTAGAAATTCAAACTTCTGTGGGTTTTCTCAGGGAAAGAAAGAGAGGGGATAGGTGGGGGAGGGGGTGTTCGAATGAGGACAGGTGCGGGGTGCACCATGGCAGAATTAGAATCAGCAATGGAGGATCAACAGAAAGAGTGATGCTCCAATTTCATGGAGAATTGGCGAGGGGGTGGTAGTGGGAAAGTGAGGGCTTGGTGCAAGGGTAACTTAGACAGCTCAGACAGCTTAACGAGGGTAGATGCACGTGATATGATATAGATAAGCTAAATTCATAGTCTGCACTATGCTGGACTTGAACAGGAGCTTTTTCAGCTGATAGATGGATACTTGTGAGGTACTGAGTGTCTTGTACCCTGTACGTTCCGAAGAAAGCGAGCGGATGACGTGAAGAAGAATACTGGAAGTCAAGCCAGATGTGCAACGTACCAGGGATAGGTTAGCGGCACGGACCGCATTATTATGCCGGCAGAGGGTCGGGGAAGCAGTGAAATATACGCAGCGAATCGGCACCTTGAACTCCCTAGCTACTGCAACCCAGTGGGCTCTCGTCTCTGCGTCGGCATTGGTATTATCTGTGTAGCGTATGGCATGCCGCCAAAAAGTCAACAAGTCATCCAACTGACGCTCTCCACGGTCTGCTGGGTCTGGTGCAAACATTGCGACGTGGGCGGACCAGAGAGAGGGTTTGGAGCAGTAACGAGGGTGTGGGCTGGATGATTGCGGAATGTCCGCGTAACATGCGAGGGTTGAGCGACAAGAAATTGGTCGGGGTGTGCTGTACGTACCAACCACCACAGATTTTCTGGCCGCAAGGTGCTCCTTTGCCACTTTTATGCACTTAGGGCGCTATCGCAAACAATCGGTTGGTCAGTTTCCTTGTTGACATGCACTTTCCTCGTATATATTCATCTGACACTGCAGGAAGGGCCCCGATTGCTTTTTTTGTTGAGGTGCTCTGACTCATCTGCTCGGGTCTCATTGGAATATGCAAATTGACAAATGCAGACAGACGAAAGTGAGGTCGCCTCGGACAAGGTAAGAAGAGTAGACGTACAGTTCTGAGGAGGTCTTGGTTGACTCGTTCGTAGTTCAAGGGTTCTAAATAGTCCCAGTAGAACGTTGACTTGCCCGCTCCCGGGCTGCCGCAGAAGATCACCAATTCAAGTGGGCTCTCTCCCGAGAAGGGGGGCGACACTGCTCCGTCCGTTATTGAATATCGAAGATAGATCCGTGGCGGGTTCACAATCATACTACATGAAATGACATACCATCGTCACCAGGAGCTTCTTGCAGATACGTGGACGGGTCGAACGGTTCCACGAGTGGTTCTGGGTCAGCGTCCAGGAAAAACTCCTCGGGAGTCTTGAAGGACAGTCCAGCATTGATAGCGAACCCACTTCAGCCGCCGTTAGCGAGGGAAAGGAATCTGGTCGGTTTCTGGCTCACCGATCTACTTGCGAGTGGTCTCTCGGCCGTCCAGCGGCATCACCAACAAAGACAGAATGGCGGAGGTCGACCCCAGAAATGTCAAAGTCATAATCGTCTAGGAACTCTGTCCACAATCCTGTTCTGGGTTTGCGATAACCATCATCCTCTGTGGCAGCGTAGACACTCATTGGGATATCCAGTTGCTTCATAACAGCAGCAGCTCTTTCCTTGAAGTTTGTAAGACTCTTCGAGTCGCTGTTGCCCACCTTGGGATCCTTCTTCAAGCTGATCTTTTTCTGGTTCGTTATGATGATCACATAATATCTTCGAAATCAGCAACTGGAGAGTGCTGTAGCAATGGAAGAGCTTCCGTCATTTCATTACATACCCCTTCTCGTTTAGCTCTTTGAGCTTGGTCGGAACCTTACTATGCCACCACTTCCAGTCTGCTGAGCTTTTAGGAAATGTGTTTCCGGAAGCTGTAGACACTAGGGTCGAGTCCTGCGATGGTGCGTTGGTCAGCATGGGGAGGGGTTTCCCACTGTGAATGGAGTCCAGTCTCATGATCCTTACCAGATCGAAGGCAGCGACTTTGGGCTTCTCGGCCGTCTGTTTGCGCTCGGCTTCAGCGACATACTTACCTATTATCGCGCTGTTGTTCACCACGCGCCAAGTGATTTGCTCGGGTTTCTTTTGTGAGGCGGGGGTGAAAAACGAGGACACGGCTCTCTCTATAATGGCGGCGTCAGACAGAACCCCAAGCAATTGCTGACAGATGTAAAAAACCGGGCCTTAATCTGCAAAATGATCTTGACTTACTAGTAATGGTGGATTCCACCTTTCTCTTGACCGGAGGCGGAGAGATGGCGCGACTGGGGGACGCTGCTCGTTTGGTGGCCCCAGCACCGGCCATTCTGAGATAATGCAAGCGGGAGATAATCTTGATGATGTTTCGGGGTTGATGGGTTTTCTTCTCTAAGGGGCTTTAAGCGAGGCGGACGAACTGAATGGGCAGCTGGTGATGGGGAGAGTGTGTGCCCGGCTCAACCCACGAGTCGGAAAGTGGAAGGGAGACGCGCGGGTACGCGCGAGAAGCCATCACGAAGTCACATGTTCAAATGTCAATTTGCTGCAATCACCAAAGCCGACCAGTGCAACCGCCAAAGACTGATATGTTAATGGTGGACTTATATGTTGTAGGTCGTCAGCTGCTATTCTTGGTTCTCAAACACATCTTGCGACTTTACTCATACTTAATCTTTATCTGAAGCATCGGATGTACATTGATAATAGAGCTAAACCACAGGAACAGAGAGCTAATATAGCTCCGGGGGTATAAAACATTGCGAAAGAAGCAAGCGCCAGAATGCATCAGTTACTTCGCTCGGGTATCCAGAGACAGCCTATCTGCTTGTTCCAGACGTACAGCCGACTTGAGCTGCTCTCGAAGCCCGAACAGATGCTGAGACGCCGTCTTCATCATTTCCTGGTTGCTTCCGTCCTGGACAGTAATTGCGGCTTGCAGAACGTAACTACCCGTCCGCTCGAGCGGGGTGAGCTCGTGATATGCAGGTAGCTGTTGTCGAGGGCCATGTGAATCCTGCGGCTCCGCCTGGGGGTACAGCAAGACGCGATGGAGGAAGATGACGATATCATTCTGGACGAAGACATCTCCTTCCACCATGTACTCGGTAACAAAACTGAGCTGGAATGTCAGTTTGTTCGGCTGCAGTCGTCCAGATACTAGTGGGGGAAGTAACGGGCGTATCAGCTACAGGGGAGGAGACCGACCTATAGCCCCAGGCATTCATGGGAACTGCAATATCACCTTTAGGCAAGCTTGCACTTGCCATTAAGCGAGTGGTCACGGCCGATCGAGTACCAGCCTCGGGAATGTCTCTGAACTCCAGTCTCCAGGGTTGGTTTTCGTAGCAGTAGGAAGACTGGTCGGTTCCAGACATAGACACATCTGCATCATGGGAGGCTGACATGGCCGACGAAGAGGTCGGGCCAAAATCCGCCTTGGTCACAGGGCCAACGACCTGGGTGTAGTACATGCCCCCATTCAACATCTTGTTCAAACGTTGCATGTCGGCGCCCTGCACGTCCTGACTGGCTCCCACACGGGTGGTGACTAGGCCTGGCTTGCGATAGGCCTTGAAGACCAGCCGTCTTTCTATGCGGTGACGCGGTTGCATGGCAGTCAAGCCGGCCAACTGTTGGAGGAGCTCATGATACTGATGGGCAGGGACCGAGGCGAAGAGCAGAAGCTCATGCATGATCACAAGGGAATGAAAATAGAAATAAAAATCGGGATGAAGAGGAGGGAGGGGAGGGGGAAGGGGGAAGGGGGATAAGGTGTGCCTAACTCCGTCTCGCAGGTTCGGCGCCGCGATTTTTGTCGGTGCTTTTGGGAGGTGGGAGGGATTTTAGGTAAGCTTGCCGCGTGAGGACTGGATAGCTTGGAGATTCGAGCCCTGGGAGCCTTGCAGCCTTGTAGCCTTACAGCCTTACAGCCTTGGAAGTTCCCAAAAAGAAAAGAAGTGGACGGCAAGCTCAGGCAGGGAATACGGGTAAACCCGGGATGGGGAATTGGTCTCAAGAAGGGAAATTTTCCACCCGGCACTTCTTCCGAAACCCAGAGGTAGTAGATGAATGAATGGTTACTCCGTACTACTACGGTAGTACAGTACCTACTCAGACTCAAGTACGACGAGTCCATAGTCCATACTGATGGTATGGATACGGAATACGGATAGGTACGGAGTAGTATGTATGTGTATGCGATGCGGGGATGAGCATCCGAGAGGGGGAAAGTCAAAACTCCCCCTCCTCCCCTCCTCTTCCCCAGGCCATAACGTGATGATCACGCCAGATGGGCAATCAGACGATGTGTATGAGGGAGGATGGGCGGAGGGTCCAGTGAAGTAAGTAAGGATGGTATGTCGAGATAAGACTGGTTACACCATCGTGACCTAAGTTATGAGAACTGCAGCCATCCCAGACTGCTCCCAGCGTTAGTCAGGCACAGACTCCTTCACCGAGATTGCGGGTTTAGGTAAAGCTCGGGGCAGCCCGACATCCTTCGGAGCCGTTGATTTGGGGAAAGATGAGGGGAAACGCATCCCTGGATTCTCTCCAGCGGTCCAGCAGCCGGTTGGCTTCATTGATCATTCATTGATAGGTGAGTGATTGTCAGATCATGCCACAGAAAGAGGAATGTTTTCCGCCGGGCGAGATCAATCGAGAGAGGAAGAATTTAGCCTATCGGGGGGTAAAATCCGGCGGCCGGTGGTGGGTGGGTGGTTGTTGTTAATAATTAATCACCCGTCATTAACTAACGGTTAACTCGAACTCCATACTAACTTATGTGTAGGAGGAGCTTATCAGAAGAAAAAAAAACCCACACCCTCGCTTCCGCTCCCCGACAACTCGACCGATCACCGACCGACGTCGTGTTCCATTCGCCTTTTTCCTCTTCCTCCCCC